>NW_027505056.1:302500-308542 GCF_021521415.1 Bidens hawaiensis | reverse complement strand
AACTTGACTTATTCTTGATAGTTCAGTGGGTTATGTCGATGCATGTATCAACCTGCTGAATTTGGCATCCTTCTTTTTCATGGTCATCAAATCTCCTTGCTTGTTTGCCTTTTTCTTTTAAATGTTTTCAAGATAATATAAGAAATTGTCATATATGCAGATGATATGTTGCAGTGTGTAACATTCTTTTATGAAAATTGAAATTTATTTGCTGGTTTATTATTGCTTAATACTGAATAACTAGAGCTGTTTGATATGTAAAACTTGGCTGGATATCTGAGTAAGTGCATATGTAATGTTCTTCGTTTATGGGCAAAAGTTAAAAAATAATACTGATTTAGATCTCGAAGATATTTAAATAGATGAAACAAATGTAATAGTATTACATTTACCAACTTAAAATGAACTGCTGGTCCTGTAAGTATTGGAACAACATGAAGCAATAAAATTATAAACAATAAAACCAACATGTTAGGTTCCTCCATTGTGTTGATTGCCAACTTCAGTGGTCATGTTTTTTTATTAATAATAATATTAATTTCATGCATATTTGAAATTATGTGTACTGTTGGAACATAAAGAATTCACACTTCGAGTCTACAAATAAAAGTGTTTTGGCATCGTTAGTATACTTGTCCAAATTTCAAAAAATAGCTAACTTTGTGGTTTACCGTTTACATCTAGGATTTTCATTCAAATTGAGTTTAACTAACAAGTACCTTGTTGAATTATAAATTTAAGTTCATGACAGGCTCTTCATGTAGCTAATATTGGAGACAACGGGGTTTTTTGATAAAAAGACATGGTGCGGTTTATAGGAAGTCCTCTCCATTGCTTCACGAGTTCCATTTTTTATTGCAAGTTGACGACTCTGACGACCCTCTGCTACTTGTGGAGGTATGTATGTTAACCAAATATTCATCAATAATAAATTAAAAAAAAAAAACCGTCTTGAATTTTTAAACAACTGATCTCAAGAACTCTTGGTTAAACTAGAGACGGGTGACATAGTTGTATCTGTTACAGATGGACAACCTTTTGACTATCTATATGATAGAGATAATCATGATTGTCTCCAAGTCATTGCAAGCTGGGATGAAGGCTCAGGTAAACATTTAAGAAATAGTATCAAATATTTGAAAACGTATTAATTAATGAGACTAAGCAGTAAGCATCAATAGTTTTTAATATTCCTTTACATTTAGGAAATTGCTAACATATTGGCAACAAGAGCACAAGAAGTTGGGAAGTCTGCATTTGTAAGAAGTTCATTCTCAGATGCTGCTCAGGCGGCTGGATACACTAGATATTCCGGCGTCTAGCCCGACAATTTGACGGTAATTGTCTCTTTGGTTGAAAACAGATCCAACCTTCTTACATTGTAATGTCAACCGCTTTTTTCTGCATTACAAATACAGTTAAGGTACATCCTCTGCTCTCTCGTTCTTACCAGTTTATTCATTTTCTGGTCAATATTGGTACTGGTCAAGATGCGTTTTTAATACAGGTCGGGTCGGTTGGCCCAAAACACTCTTCTCGGGTGTTTTTCTTTTATAAATGATCAATGTGCCAAATATGTTAATTACTATCTATTAGTTATGTTCATACTTGTCTTGAATATTGATTTTAAAAGTTAAGTCATTTAATTAAAAACTATATAATTGAGAAGATTTACTGGATACCTTTAAGTGAACCCAAAACTGTACAGTACCTATGTTTACGTCATTTTTAGTTAATTATTTGTATTTAACTTCTTGTGTTATCCATTAATGAAAAGTATGAAGAACACACAGCTTTTACACCCATATCTAAATAGGAATTTGGAATAGATATGTGGATTTAAACATGAGATGTGTATGATATGACATCACTTTCACTTGGGTTTAAATTATTTTTTTATTTTTGTGTGCATGTGTAGTCTAAATAAGTTGATAAATACTACAACAAAAGGAAGTTGACTATTTGGTCCAATGGAAGAGCTTGTGACATAAAATCATGTCATATGCCTTTTATGTCTATGCAAGGTAGGATCTTTTCAAATTTAGAACTGGTAGATTAATGACATGTACATGTTATTGTTGCATTATTGTTGTCTTGAATTATATATTATATATTTATAATTTTAATATTTTATATATAGTTAAATGTTATTTGTACGCATATCAATATTTATTACTTTATAATAGAGATAGACACCCTTTCACCTTCGTGTATTCTCTCTCTAAGAGCTCTCTCTAAGAGACGCTTTTATATTAATAATTGCAATTGAATTGCTCTGGCATAATCTCAATTTCTCCGGTGTGCATTAGTCTTTATTATTTTATAGCACCGTGTAAAATCCACCTTGCTTTTTGGTTGCACATCCCCGAAACCTGAATCTAGTACCGGAGTTATTGGAGTCCATTTGTTCATAGAGGCCTGACATGCCTAGATATACTGGTGGGTTGTGATCAGATTAGGAATCTATCCTACTGAAACTGCTTAAAATGGAACCAAACTGAAACCAGAACCGGAACCGGACCGATCATTTTCCCTGTAAAAAGTTGGTTCCTCCCAAAAACAAAGTTTGACTTTTGTTGACCAAAATTGAAAAACGGTGTGAACTTGAACAAGTTTGGAAAGAAAAACCGTAATGTACACCTCTGGCCTCTAGGTCAATTAAGTCCAGGGTCGGCCCTAGGGTGGTGCGAGCCAGATAAGTAGATAACCAATTGAGGGTCGTAATTTTCGAAGGGCAAAATTTTTTTATATTTATATATATTTTTTTCTTAAATTGGTATGGTCTTGATCACAGTATATATATTGGGCCCAAAATTTTCTTTTATACATAATCTATTTAAGCTATTTTGCCCAAACTAAACTTAGAAACTACGGAGTAAAAAAATGAAATAACTTTTTAGAGCCTATGGGCTTTTTTAATTCGGCTCGGCCGAGGTATTTAAACCTTAGGGCCGGCCCTGCAAATAACTTCTCTTTTTTTTTAATTTGTTTAGTTAAAGTGTTGAACTTGTACCATTGCTTGGAATGGTTTTCGGTTGGACCGTATGGCACATGCAAGTTTGTCAACCATAGCATTTTCGGTATTGGTACCGATTGATACCAGTACCTGACTGGTATAAAATTTTGAGTTTTCGGATCGGTATAGTACCAGTATTTCCTGAATTTTACACAACATACTGGTACCGGTACTAAATATTTCAAATTATCAGGATCGATATTGATTTCATCCCAAGCTCATCACCAGGCTAAAGCTTAAAGGCCCTCCTGGCCTTTGCATGCATCACATGCATTGCACAACCACCAAAATACCAAATACATATATTTTTTTTGAAAGAAAGTTGCCCCTTTTTCATGGAGATTTACCCATCACAGAGATGCATAGAGGAACAGAACGAACTTCATATATCCCTTTTCCACTCAACCCAGAAACAAGATCGGACGTTATTTCGGTTCGTCTCCATTTTAGTGAAACTCTTCCTCAAGCAAGGCAGCCGATAAGTCATCGAAGGCTTTGTGTGAATAATGTAATAGTCAGCATTACTTCTTTTCAAGTTTCCCAAGGTGATTTCATATCTTTGAAAGAAAATGATGCTATAATCTATTCAGAAATAAGGAGATCCTTCTATATCGAAATTTCAGTTTCTAAAATCATAGGAAAATCCCTGGATAGCCCGGTAAGAATGTGGAGAAGAACCAAAACGGAATGGTTCCGCTTACTTAAAACTAAGAGGGGATGCCGCCTACTACTGAAAGACCCGTTTTTGCAACAGTTGCGTTCTTCTATGCAAGACGAAGACTTAGAAAGAACAAAGAAGTTTGGATCCGAAAATGTATGCTTAGGCAGTTATTTCGCTGAACACAAGAGAATCAAGAGGAATTTTTATCATTTCAAATCGATATTATTATCGAAGAGAAGGAACGAAAAACCCTAAATCTTACTACTAGAAAAAGAAGTCCTATAGTTTACAACTCTTCTTTCTATAGTAATTTGACCTCTTGCTCCACCTCTGGGAGCAAAATACAGGCCCAGCGAACTACCTTTCACTGAATGAAGACCGAGGAAAGAACTTCAAATTTATTTATCGTATATAAAGAAAGCTTGCTTTTTGGAGTGATCCTTCCCTCTAATCATAAGAAAAGAAAGGTTTTGCTTTGTCTTTGCTTGAGTAAAGAAAGCTTTCTACGGAGCCGGATAAAACAGTCAAATGAGAAAGCTTTAGTTCACGTCAGGCAATGGTTTGGTTTTGTTGATCTAATGGATGTCGAGAAAGGGTTAGTGTTCCGTGTGTGTAATAGTTGGATCTAGTGAGCGTACTGTCTGACCTAGTCCACTCAAGGCAAGCAAATTTTTTTGAAAAGCGCTAGAAATCGTGGTCCACAATACTACAAATCTGTTCTACACTAGATAGATTGCTCTGATTTTTTTTTACAATTCTCTTTTTTAAAGCAGATAGTTCACAGTGCTCATTCTATCGATACTGGGAAAAATCATAAATAAAATAAAAAATCATAAAGCAAAAAAAATGTTTACTATGGGAAAACTCTTGCATAAGGTTGAATCTAAGGTGAGAATGATTTGCTTTCGCGCATTCTGTCCGGTTCTTTTATTCGTCGCTCTGATGATGTTCTCTCTTTTCTGTCATGTACTAGGGGGAATCTCCTTTTTTATTTCTATTATGTCAAAAGTGGCAGGCTTCATAGCGGCGAAGGGCCTATCTAGCTGTTTGAAAAAAGGGGGGTGCTCCTCGGCTCTGGCCTCAGTGATAGGCTGTGCTTTTCGAGCGCTCGTCACTGCGGGGGTCGGAGCCAATATGATGAATCCGTCGGGTGGGGAAATAATCCCTTCCAATTCAGGTTCCGGGGGACCATCACACTCGAACTCCTGGACGGAAGATTCGTTCTCGATAGGAGTGTTGATGGAGCCATTTCCCGAAACATCAACGGAGGGCGCCTCAACCGCTTCTGCTGATGCAGGGCCCGTCCACAATACCGTGTCGAATTCGACGGAGGGGCCAGCTAGCCCCGGTCGCTTTCCATACGAGCCGGATGAGCTGATCGGGGGCGACTCCGTCTCATCCATCCAAAGGCGGCTTTTGTCGTCTAACCCCCGTCCGAGTGCCGAAGAAATCGACTTCGCCCGTATGCAAGCGGAAGACCTCTTCGAGGTCAAGGTTCAGATCATTCGGCAAATGGAGGGTCTTGATCCGACTGGGGATTGGATGCGGCAGGGGGCTCGCGCTCTCGACTCCCCCAATAGCACTACAGGGGAGTCGTCCTTGACAAGGCTCTATGGCTTGTTAGAGGATCTCGAGCGGGGCGGGAGGGCCTCTAAAGCTTTTTTTCTCATTGAGCGAAAAAGTAGCTCTGAGAAGAGATGATGATGCGGGGTCTTCCGCATAGCTATAAACACTTGTCCCTGTTAACTAACGAAAGAAAAATGGAACCAGATACATTCTTAAAGGAATGCGCTTTGCCTTACACAATATAAAAAAGAAAAAGAGAAGAAAAATAGAAAGATGAAGGAACAAAGTTGACACAATCCCTTTCTTTCCGTTGGTCAACAACCAACCATAAACACCGCCAAAGAAGTCTGGCGTAAAACAAGACTTCTCAAGTCCTGCTTACTATTACTAAAAATAAAGTAGTAAGTAAAAGAAGTCAACAACTGAAGTCCTTATGAACCCACCGAATCCGAATATCATTTTTGAGGGGCAACCAACCCCTAGTGAAAAATTGTTTATGATCTCCTGAAGCACCGATCTGAACGTAGGGGTCTCCCTAAATTCGGGAACAGCTATTGAAAGTACAGAATCTGATGCCCAAAGCGCTCCACCTTTTGATGAAATCTTGGAAAGCATCACAAATATTTCACTTACTAGAATCAAAAGAAAGGCAATTACCTACCGAATGGTCCATGCCGGACCTTGTTCGAGCAGTAAATGGATAATATTTCAGTACCCTAGTCAGGTTTATGACTTACAAGGCAAAGGAACTCTTAGTTGGTTATGGGAGGAGATTGTAAATATCTCCTCGATTTAATCA